>NC_056725.1:1807241632-1807246632 GCF_019279795.1 Protopterus annectens | reverse complement strand
CACGCACTCGAAACTCTCCTTAGCATGGAGAACATCGATATCTGTGCAGTAACAGAAACCTAGTTCAAGGCTCCCGAGAGCACCCCAGCACTACCAGGTTATACCTCATACCATGCTTTTCGGCCCCAAAACTTGGACTGAACCACAAAAAGAGGGGGAGTATCAATATTCATCAAAGATACCCATACCTCCAGGTTGGTGGCACAGCACGAAGCATCAGAGACTATCCATGTGCAACTAACAGTGGGTAAAACTGCCTTCCAGTTTATAGCCTGCTACAGACCACCCTCCCAAACCCAGGAACCCCACTTGGCCTTCCTCAGAACCCTGGAAAATATGAAGGTCTCTCCAAACACCATTATATTGGGCAACTTCAACTACCCAAACATAGACTGGGAGCATTACTCTAGCTCCAACTCCCTAGCCCAAAGGTTCCTAGAATTTATAAACTCAAATGCTATGGAACAACTTGTTACCACTCCCACAAGAGGGGAAAACATACTGGACATGATCATCACCAACATGGGGACTCTATGCTCCAGACCAGAAGTGTATCCCTCACTGGTAAGATCGGACCATAAACTAATCTCACTGGATATTCACATCCCAACCCCACCCCCTGCCCAGAAAACCACAGTGAAAAACTTCTCTAAAGCAAATTTCACACTCCTCAAAACCGAGGAGGAATCCTTCAAAGCCCCCGGGCCTGTGGAAAATACGGCCCAGACCGCAGAATCCTTTATAAACGCATTCTATGAACACCTTCAGGAATGCATGGATCATGCAATCCCAAATAAAACCAAGACCCAATCCTCCAAAGGCAGATGCCCTGTGTGGTGGACCTCAGCCATAAACAAACTATACAATAGAAGGAGGAAGCTACTATATGATAGAGCAAAATCCCAAAAAGGGAAGGCATATCTGATCAGTATTAGCAAAAAACTACAGGCACTCATAAAATCGTCTAAGGCCAGCTTCGAGAAAAATATTGCACAGGACACTAAGGATAATCACAAGGCTTTCTTTAGTTATGTTAGGAACCTGGGTGGGAATTCCCAGATATGCTCAGAATTAGTCCAAAATTACAAAAAAAACACCATATCCACAGACATTGCCAACATCCTAGCTGACAGGTTCAGCGCAAACTTCTCCCCCCCACCAAATGGGCAAATATCTATCCCAGCAGAGTGCTGCCCCCCTGACATCTCAGATGCTCAGGTAAGAGCCGCCCTCTCCAAAGCAAAAAACACAGCATCAATGGGACCAGACTGTGTCCCGGGCTGCGTCCTACATGAACTCCAAGAAGAGCTAAACCCAAACATAAAACTACTGTTCAATCTCAGCCTTTACTACAGGATATATACCCAAAGAGTGGCATACAGCAGCAGTGGTCCCTCTCCACACAGGTGGTGCCTCAACGGATCCTGGAAACTATCGCCCCATAAGCCTGACTAGCTTGGTCTGCAAAGCTATGGAAAGGATCATCATGGACCTCATAAATAAAGATATTGGGGACCTACAGACACTGGATCCTACCCAGTTTGGCTTTGTTAAGGGCAGATCCTGACTCTTAAACCTGGTCGATTTCTTTGAAACAGTCACCAAGGCCTTTGACGAGGGGAAGGTGGTCCACACAGCCTACCTGGACCTCGCAAAAGCCTTCGATACAATACCCCACTCGGGCATTATAGATAAGCTCACCAGCTTAAATATAAACCCCTATGTCACTAGATGGGTTGCAAACTAGCTCAAGGACAGAACACACATGGTTAGAATTGTTGGAGCCATGTCAGACACCAAACCAGTTACAAGTGGCATCCCACAAGGCTCAGTCCTGGGACCTCTCTTGTTCGGTATATATTTCTCGGAGATACAGGCCAACACGGAAGGACTGTGGCTGACTAAGTTCGCAGATGACTGCAACCTGGGTGCCATAATCAACAATCCAGCCGACATAAGCATCCTCCAAAAGGGCCTCATAGAAACAGACAACTGGTGCCAGAGCCATGGCCTCAAGCTAAACACCAAAAAGTGTATAGTCATCCCCTTTGGCAAGAACAAAGTGCCCACAAATTACCACATAGGTGGTAATCCATTAAATACAGAAGAAGTAATTAGGGACCTGGGGACCCAAGTTGATAGCAATCTCTCATTTGACAACCACGTGGCCAAAGTGGTTAGAAGAACATTTTATATAGCCCACCTAATCATGAAGGGATTCACATCTAGATCAGGGGAGTTCATCGTGCCTCTTTACTCAACCCTCATCAGGCCCATAATTGAGTACAATGCCCCTTTTGGGATGTACCTTACCAGACACCTGCAGCAACTGGAAAGACCCCAAAAGTACGTCACCAAGAGGATCAAAGGGCTCAAACAGATGCCATATGCTGCCCGGTTAAAGAAACTCCAGCTCTACTCAGTGGCATACCGCCTGCTCAGAGGCGATCTGTGCCTGACGTATAAAGCCATATCCAACCCGGAATTAATGGACATGCTGCACCTCAGAAAATCCAAATCCAATCGAGCTACGCGCTCGAGAGACTTGAACCTCAGCACTGAAATAAATAGGACATGCTGGAGGGACAGATTCATAACCCAGAGGCTCCCTTCACTCTGGAATAAAATCCCAGTCCAGGTTAGGCAGAGTCCCTCATTGACTCTCTTCAAGAGGAATTTTGATGAGTGGATGGGAGATCGTAGGTTTACCCTGGGTATCACTTCTGTGTCACTGTTAGACAGAGGCACAGTATACTAACCTCGAAAAAGGGCATAGCAAAATTAATTTAAAATGGGTGGTGAAAGCCAAACACTCTGGCTAGGCTTATAAATGCCCTAGGGCAGATAGCGTAGTATGAACCTATGAACCCAGATATATATATATATATATATATATATATATATATATATATATATACACACACACACACACACACACACATATATATATTTATATATATATATGTATATATATATATATATATATATATATATATATATATATATATGTATACATATATATATATATATATATATATAAATATATATTTACACACACATATATATATATACATACACACACACACACACACACACACACACACACACACACACACACACACACACACATATATATATATATACACACACAGATATATTTATATATATATATATATATATATATATATATATATATATATATATATATATATATATATATATATATATATATATATATATATATATATAGAAAACAAAAAATAAACCGCTCCAACTGAAGAGTCCTTGGTTAAAAGTTAGAGAGAATCGAAATAACAAAACTTCGGACTCACCACGACCAAACCATTAGACTTATAGAACTTTTATTTAAAACGGTAAGCGCTTTCGCGTATTTAAAATACGCTTCCTCAGACCATGACATTAAGACAAAACTGTTGGCTTATATAGTCAGATCCTTCATCATTAAGACAATTAAACAATTAACTAAACAATTAACAAATAAAAGAATCAAAAGACATCAGAGTTTCTTCAAGCAGCAACATAATGTGCAGTGGTTTCAGGCACTTCTAAATTAAGTTAGACAAATATATTTCATTTAACTGATATCGTATATATTTAAATTGTCTAAAAATCATTAGAAATATATATGATATAGAATGATAGACAATATTAAAACCATTTATAAATAAATATATATGCATACAAATGTGGAAATAAAAATATAAACATAGAAATATATGTAAATAAATATGATTCCTATATTCAAAATGTAATGTAAAAACTTATTTAAAATTAATAACTACAACAAATATATCTATAACTAAGTGTCAAGTAAGTATGTGGACAAGATGTCTAACTACATCTTATGCAAAATTTGCTTGTAAAATACTCAATAGCATACAGAATAACTATACATAAATATGGGTAAAAAAACAAATTTGAACTTCAGGTGCAAAGTATTAAATGAAAAAAGCTATGCAAAATTACTGTAATATCTAGGACCAACTCATCTGCGAGAATTAAGGTAAGACCTAAGTGAAACATAGGTATTTAAACCAGGGGGGTGATGTCCCCTTAGCTTAAAAATCCATTGTAATTCTTTCTGTTCCAGGTGGCTCATATAATCGCCACCTCTTACATTTTGTTCAACAATCTGTAACACCCTAAACACAAATGAGTGATCAGAATATAGCATGGTATGCCTCGCTAAAGCATTTAATTCATTTTTACATTTAATATCATACAAGTGGTCATAAATTCTGTTTTTCAGTTTTCTCTTAGTGAGGCCTATGTAAAAAACAGAACATGACTCGCATGTGGCTAAATAAATCAAGCCAGAAGTCTCACAAGAGGCCTGAAGTCTAGGACTAAAAAAATAAGTCAGCACAGGGTGTATAAAGACCTGTTCTTTTGAGATATATTTGCAATAACTGCAATGATTACATGGAAAAGTACCAAGTCTCTTTTCAAAAGGAGCTTTAACCGCTTGGCCAATTCCCGGGTTATCACATAAAAGTCTTTTTAAACTTTTATTATTTCTATAAGTAAAGAGAGGAGCCTTACCTACTAATTGTAGTGTCTGTTCATCAGTTGTCAGGACTCCCCAATTATCGACTATAATCTTTCTAATATTAGAACTGTCATTAGTGTAAGTAGTGACAAAACGTAGTCTCTCGGTTATGTTCCTTGAATGTTTATAAGTGGAGACACCTACATATGGTTTATATTTATTGTCATAATCAGGTACCTGTGTTTCACCTAAGACGTGTGCTCTGATGCGTTTTATCAAATTAATGTCATAGCCCCTGTCTATAAATATCGTTTCCATTTTGTCAGCTTCTGATGTCAAATCCAAGTTCTCTACATAACTTTGATAACCTAGTAAACTGACTCTTTACAATGCCACCAAATACGTGGCGGGGATGCATGCTGTCAAATCGTGGAATGGTATTCTTCCAGCATGTTTTTCTATGTAAGGTAGAGATCAGTCTACCTCCTCT